>NC_083281.1:79946471-79978971 GCF_963506605.1 Zootoca vivipara
AGAACCCTGCAGGGCTGAATCCCAGATCACTGACCTGGAACTGATCAGCCAAGGCAGGTGGAACTGACCTGAGTAACTTGCTTTGCTTTGGTTGGGTGGCTTTGAAAAGACTGCAAAGAATAGGAAGGGCGTAGTCCTTCCTCAGAGAACCTGAAAATCGAACAGGAGGCAAATGTGGCCTCACCTATTTATACTAAGAATAGCTACCTACTCACTCACTCAAGTGTAGGAATCTTTACATTGCTGTGAAGAGTTACCTCCCTTGACTAGCAGCAGGAGGAAAATAAAATATGCAAGATTTAAGGAGCAAAATAAAATTTACAATGTGTGTACCAGCTGCAGAGTTCACCTTTTGCATGTGTCAGTGAATTTAGGCAACCTTGGTGCAGAATTTCTTATTATTATTATTACAGTAAGTTATTAGCACAGTCACATAGTTCTATTTGTGTACATCTCACCTGATGCACCTGGATGCCCAGCCTTCACAAGTGCAATATCTCTCCCGCCACACTCATGCCAATCAAGAGGCAATCATGTTTTCAAAGAATCTGAGCCAATGATGTGTGACTTCCTCTCAATTGTGTCCTGTCCCCCACACTTACCAAAGAATGTCAGGTTGTGCGCAAACGACCTTTTAACCCAGAAAGCAAACACACAAGCTCTTAAAAAGGAAAGGAAAAGAACACACACACACACACACACACACACACACACACACACACACACACACACACAGCTGCTTTGAGAGACAGGTGGAACCACCTAATTAGCTCCAGCTACCTTGCTCAGGCCTTGAAATCACAGAATTAATTCCTCCCTTACATGGTCCCAGTACTTTGTCCCTTCAGGGCTCAAGCAATTCTTTTTTTATTATTTTTAAAAAAGGTTGCCTGCTTTGATTGCGTAAGGAGAACCCTCATTCAAAGGCAACAGGGGAGGTCTAGGGCTCTAAGCAGACCCCCCCAACCGAGAGAACTCTGATCTGACATTCAGTGCATCTTTGCATTTTTAACATGTGCATTATGTCTAGAAATAAAATTGCAAATAACACCAGCTGGAGTGTGTGTGTGTGTGTGTGTGTGTGTGTGTGTGTGTGTGTGTCACGGGGAGTGATCCTTTTCGGGACTGCAATGGGTGTTGGTTAATCTCTTTCTCCCCACTTGGGTTGGTGGTTGGATTACTCCTCTAGATTTAAATCGTGAAGAAATCCTCCAGTGGCGCGAAAGGGATCATGCTCACAGCACTGGATACAACCTTAAGGCTTTCGTTCGGAGAGGGGTTTCTTTGGGGGGGGGGGGTTGAATGCTGTCTCCCTGGTTTCTATATATACAGTAGCCAGTTGTTTGACTGTGATCCTAGTTTTAAAAATATATAAGTGATGTTAAGTCATTTGAACCATTATTGCAGCATTTTTGTGTACCGTACTTTTCTGTGTATAAGACTAGGTTTTTTAAATTAAAAATTATGTTCAAAATTGTGGGTCGTCTTATACATGGATATAATCTCCCCCCATTTTCTCAATTTGGAGTCCCCCAAAATAGGGGGCGTCTTATACATGGGGAGTCTTATACACGAAAAAATACGGTATTTCGTGGTTCTGTTTTGTAAGCCCCTTTGAGTTGCATAAAGAAAAGTGGGCAATGCATTTTAAAATAAAATGTGGTGCCGTACATCTCACCAATGGGGCTGTAGTATGTATCTAGTGCTTTCTCTTTTGTAATGTTTGGTGTGATTTGATTTTCAGAATGAAAACTATATTATTATATGGAAGGTGAAAACAAAACAAAAATGCAGCAAATGTATATTCGGTTCAGTTCATAGGTTTATTGTTCTAGCCAGAGGCCATGGGAAATTTCTATTAGAGCCATAGTATCAATAAAATTATTTGGGGTGTCCATAATATAAGAATCCTTAATTATTATTTTTTAAAAAGGCTTTGCCAAGTTCCTGAGCATTAATACAAAATTCCCTTGTCCATATCTGACAGCTCCAATTCTAATTTTTTTTTGGGGGGGGGCTTTTAAAATCTAATTTGCTAACATCCATGAAATAAGAGAAATTACCAGAGACACCAACAAATTCAATCCAGCTTGATTTCAGATTAAACCTCTTAATCATCACCACAATTTATAGAAATTTTATTGAACTCCTTTTTCCCGAACCCCCACCCCCCCGCAAACAGGTGCATAGATGGCTAAGCACCATTTATACCTAGGACTTTGTTTGCTCAAAATCATAATCTTAGAGTAATTTATAGATAGGCTTTCCTGTTTACAGTATGTGTTGAACACCTCCAAGGGTTTTTTGAGGCCCAATTGGGGAAAAGAGGATATTTATATATAATTAGACAGACAGAATTACAGGGTTGTGGTGAGGTTAAAATTTGGAGGGAATAACAATGTACACCACCTTGAGCTCCTTGGAGGAAAAAGTGAGAGATATTTAATGTATAACACGCACACAAACACACACTCACAGACAGGCAGACACAACACACACCCCTTAGGAGAATTTCACTCACAGTAAACTAGGTTTTAATGTATCTTGCGTATAGTAAGAATGCAAGCTTGTCACCACTCTGTTTTTATTGGCTGTTTTCCAAAGTTCCAAAGGCAGGGGTGGGGTGAGGCTGCTCTGAGAAAACAATGTGGTGGCGAGAGAAGTGGGAGAGGACAGGTTAACACAGGCATAGGCAAACTCAGCCCTCCAGATGTTTTGGGACTACAACTCCCACCATCCCTGACCGCTGGTCCTGTTAGCTAGGGATGATGGGAGTTGTAGTCCCAAAAACATCTGGAGGGCCGAGTTTGCCTATGCCTGGGTTTACAGGACTGTTTTAGTCGTCTCTGGTGGTGGTCAGGAGGGAAAGAGAAGGAATTGAGGAAGGGGGCAAGGACAACTGACTGGCAGATAAGGGGGCATTTTGAAGAGTGAAAGGGAATAGGGGTGGGGGTGGGGTGTGTGTGTGTGTGTGTGTGTTTTAGGCCTCCCACAGTTGGGGGAAGAAAGCTGGAGGAATGGGTGGGGACAGGTGGAGTTTGCTGGGGTTAAAGGGGGAATTTGCAGTGCTGCAGAACAAGAGGGGCCATTGGGAAGTCATATGAGTTGCAGCAAGGGAGTCATGCCTATGGCTGAGGGGAGTCTAAAGGGAGGGCTGTGGAAAGGAAAAAAGGTGTGTGCAAGAGAGAGTGTGTGTGTGACAATTTTTGGACTCTGCAGTGGGACTATAAGCATGTTCAATTTGTTGTACAAAACATTAATTCCAGGTGTCATTGTCCTCCAGCTCCCATCAGCCCCAGCACCATGGTCAACAGTCAAAGAAAGATGGGGGGTGGAGTCTTATGACATTTGCATGGCCATGGGTTCGTTGCTCCTGGCATGCGCAGAACTGACACTTTTGCAACTGGACGCGTTCCCCTTTCTAGCCTGCTTCTTTGGCTTTCTAAGCTTCTCCCAGAATGTAAAGTATATAGCAGGCATCCCCAAACTGCGGCCCTCCAGATGCTTTGGCCTACAACTCCCATGGTCCCTAGCTAACAGGACCAGTGGTCAGGGATGATGGGAATTGTAGTCCAAAACATCTGGAGGGCCGAAGTTTGGGGGTGTCTGGTATATAGGGACTAGAATGCAGACATGTCTCATGGGTGGACTGCAGAAGCGTCTGCTGTGGTGGGCAGCTCTGTTGCCCAGTGGTTGGCATCATGGCAGCAGCTGGGGGCCCAGGAAGCGACAGCAAGAGTGTGGCTGCAGGAGGCGAGAGTAAGAAGGAGCTACACCATCTTCACTCCTCCTTGCAACCTGAAATAGGGTTGGGTCAGAGGGGAGAGGACGCTCCTTGCTAGGCAGGGCTGGGGATCCATTTATAGATCTCTCTGTACAGTTGCCAAGTTCCTAATGCCTCATACCATCCCACTCGATCACTGAGATCATCTGCAAGAGTGTCAGTGGTAGATCCCTGAGGTTCATTTGACGATGACAACAAGGAACCAAGTCTTTAGTGTCAGTGCCCTGGTCCTGTGGAACACCTTGCCACTAGATTCAACAGGCACCTTCTGTGCCAACTTTTAAATGCCTGCTAAAAGCTTTTCCATCCCAATGCGGGCAGTTAAGAACATTGTTCCTCAGTGGTCCATTGGTGTCTGTTTTTTACCTTTTTATGGCTTTTATTGTATAGTTTTATGTTTTTATTGCTGCAAACTTAGATGTATACCTCTGTGCCATAAAAATATAAGTAAAATAAACCGGGCACTGCCTCAACACCCCCAGTATGCTGTCAACTAGTCCAGGGGGTTGCTCTGCCTGTCGCTGCCCTCACCAGTTGTTGGTCTCTCTGCCTTCCACCCAGTACCAATGGTCTGGTCTTGGATTTAGCTGGACTATACCATGCAAGCCACATTCTATAAGGAGAACCAAAATTCAGGGGTTGCACCCAACAAAGCTCTATTGAGAGCAGACCCACTGAAATTAATGGAACCAACTTCGTCCCGTCTGTCATAGCAACAAGTGACAGAAAGGAAGGATTGAAATGTGTGAGATTGTGGAAGAAGGCAGAGGTGTTCTGGAGGAGGTGGGGAGAACCATGTAACCCACCTAGGAAAAAGGTGGAATACAAATGCAATAAATGTGTCTTAAAACACAACAGGTGGAAATGACGCTGCTGCATTTCAAGATGCTAATGTGCCCCCCTAGCCTTGTTCACCAGCCTTTCTGCAAAGGGTGCTTCTGCCTTCTCTGTACATTTTTCCTTGCTTTTGGGTGGTGACTCAGGATAGCAACATGTAATTGGAGCACAATATGTGTCAGCTGCTCTTTCCGCTGTCAGCTGGGATCCCCTTCGCCCTGCCTTGACAACTCTGTCATTGGATTGCATCGCGAGAGAAGGGCTGGGCATATCCTCCAAAAATACTCCTTTAGGCAACCAGAAGAAATGACCTCATGGGAAAAATGAAGAGCAGGTCAGCTCTAAGGTCAGTATCAGTCATGCTTCTCTAATGTGAAACTAAGCATGAGTTGGGATTTTCTTTTGTCTTTTCCATATTAGGCTGCAACAGTAGTTGGAATTTTTCTGAAGTATTCAAAACAACCCTGTAAGGTAGGCTTATTATTGTTATTAGTATTACAGTAGTAGTATTATAGGGACCCAGGTGGCGCTGTGGGTTAAACCACAGAGTCTAGGGCTTGCTGATCAGAAGGTTGGCGGTTCGAATCCCTGCAACGGGGTGAGCTCCCGTTGCTCGGTCCCAGCTCCTGCCCACCTAGCAGTTCGAAAGCACATCAAAGTGCAAGTAGATAAATAGGGACCGGTCCGGCGGGAAGGTAAACGGTGTTTCCGTGCGCTGCTCTGGTTCGCCAGAAGCAGCTTTGTCATGCTGGCCACATGACCCGGAAGCTGTCTGCGGACAAACGCCGGCTCCCTCGGCCTATAGAGCGAGATGAACGCCGCAACCCCAGAGTCGGACACGACTGGACCTGATGGTCAGGGACCACTTTACCTTTACTAGTATTATACCCTGCCTTTTCCCCTGACACGGACTCAGGGTGGCTTGCAGATAAAAACAAGAACAGCTAAAAACATTCAGGGGGCGGGGGAAAATAATTTATAAAAATAATAAACATGTATAGTTTTCATTATATCAACATCTACATTAAAAATGTATTAAAACTATACAAATTACAACAAAAAAGCTCTGCACAAGCCCTTTCATTAAAACTAGCCAATTCCCAAAAGCCTGTTAAAACAAGAAAGTATTTACCTGCTGGCAGAAGGACAACAAGGGAGCCAGTGTAGCTTCTCTGAGGTGGTGGTGGGGTTTGCCAAAGTCTGGGAGCAACCACCAAGAAGGCCCTCTCCTGTGTCCCCACCAAGCCTGCCTGTAGGGGTGGCAGGACCAAGAGAAGTGCCTCCCCGAAGATCTCCAAACCCGGGCAGGTTTGCATGAGGGAATATGGTCTTTCAGAGAGCTTGGACCTAAGCTGCACACAGGGCTTTATAGGCCATAACTGGCACTTACAATTGTGCCTGAAAACAGACTGGCAGCCAGTGGAGCTGTTCCAGCAAGAGAGTTGTGTGCTCTTTGAGCCAGCTGAAGTTTCTGAGCGCTTTTCAAATTGTGTTACAGTCATCCAAATGGGATGCAACTAAAGAATGTGTCACTATGGCCAAATCATCTCAAGGTAAAGTGTTGCTGGTGCACTAGCGATAACTGTGAGAATGCACTCCCAGCCAGCACAGAGGCCTGAGTCCAGAAGTCCACACAAACTGAGAACCTGTGTCTTCAGGGGGAGTCTTGTTACCCCATCCAGAGCAGGCTGAATCCATATTCCCAGTTCCGCCTTCTAACTGACCCAAGAGTACCTCTGTCTTGTCTGGGTTCGGTTTCAATTTGTTCACCCTCACCCAGTCCATTAGGATGACAGACACTGGTTTAGAACCAAGCCAGCTTCCCTGGATTTAGGTGGAAAGGTGACACCGAACCCTGAAATTCCAGGCAACCTCTCCCAGCAGTTCCATGTATACGTTAAATAAAATTTCAGAACAAGACCCTGAAGGACCCCACAGGCGAACGGCCAAGGTGTTGAACACTTAGCTCAATTGGATAAAGTGCAGTGCTGAGAACGTCAAGGACGGTTGCAGGTTCGACCCCCATATGAGGCAGCTGCATATTCCTGCATTGCAGGGGGTTGCTCCCTTCCAACTCTACAATTCTAGGGATCTGGATTCGCCCCTCCAGGAAGGAATGGAGCCACCGTAAAACAATAACAGTCACAGCTGGTTTGCCTTGTGACTGGGAGGGCAGAAGGCAGGGAGCCCAGATGGCAGGGTCAGATAAAAGGCAACTAATTCTTGTTTTGTCCCCATCCCCATCCTAACACTGCCTAATACTGAATCAGACCATTGGTCCTTCTTAACTCAGTTATCGTCTACACTGACTGGTAACGGCTCTCAAAGATTTTGGGCAGGGAACTCTCCCAGCCTTCCCTGCAGCTGTTGGGGGATTACTGTAAATGTGGGACCCTCTCTATTCAAAGCAGGTGCTGTGCCACTGAGCTACGGCTCTTCCCCTAGATCCATACCTGATTAGCAGCAGGCTACACACACACACACACACACACACACACACAGGCACAATATGAAGGTGCATTTTACAGGGTGAAGTAGGCAAGGGTTTATTTGCATGTGCAAGCCACAGCAGCTGGCAAGTGAAAGCATGCATAAGGTGAGCCAATCTTTGGGCCTTATCAACCAGTGAGGCAGAAGGCTGCAGTGTTCCTCAGAGTCTTAAGAAGTTTGCTGAGAAGTTCAGCCCTCTAGTGAGTTTGTGGCAGAGACGAGATTCAAGGAGAGGGCCGTACCATTTAACAGACACTGCTTTCCCACCCCAGCCATGAATTCTGGGGAGTGTAGTTTGTCAAAGGTGCTGAGCATAGTAGTTCTGTGATGGGGAACGTACAGCTCCCAGGATTACATATTTGGGGGAAGCCCATGGTTGTTGAAGTGGTATAATAGCGATTTGATGTGTGGTACGTATGTGACCTCGGAATAGACCTCACTTAGTCGTGTCTACTCAGTGGGTCTACTCTGCGTAGTACTAACGATGGGTACAACAAAGGATTAAGGAGAAATTTGATTCAGTTTGCATTAAAAGGCAGGCCTACCTAATCCACACTTTCTGAAACAATAGGTGAAGCAAACCACAGCCATCCTTCAAAAGCCTCTGGGTTTTGCCATGTAGTTTTTCAGCCAAGCAGCGTGTACAAAAATGGGTGGACTGGGGTAAAGCATGCGTTGGAAGCCACTAGTTAAAATAACATACCAAAGTTATTACTGGAAAATCTTTTTGCAAAAAACAAATGTGCATGTCCCCCACCCGCAAAAATGTTGATGATTTATGATGACTTGAACTTCTGAATGATTTGTAAATTCAGCCATTTAAGGCTGGAGCTCCCCTCTGAAATTCCTTTGTCCTAATGCTGCAATCTTAAAATTGCTCTGCGGGTTTGGGGGGTGGGTAGCACCGGGTGGGCGGAATTAGGCTTCGTTTCCATTCAGCCGGTGACTTTTCTCAAACACACCCCACCGCCCTGTTGAGTCATCGCTTTGGGCCTGCCTCCGCCGCGCCCCCGAACCTCGTGGAGGGAGAGCAACCCATGGGTGCAAAGAAATCCCCCTCCCGCTTGCAAAATCCTAATCCGTTGCAGCAACCCAGCGGGGAACAAAGCAAACTCGGGAAAGCCAGCAGTGGGCGGGGGCAATTGGCGAAGGGGCGGGGCCTGAGGATAGAGATATCGCTTTGCAAAGCGGCTGCAGCCGAGGAGTGCGCTCGAAGCGCAGGAGCGACTGTTTGGGTGTCTGCCGAAGGGGGTGCGGGGCGTTTTTCCGCGTGCGTGGAAGACAAAGGAGCCTCGGTGTCCTCGGGCGAAAAGCGGGGAACGGGCGAGGCGATTCCCCTTCGCCTTCCATGGCTGCGGCACAGCGAGCGAGCTGCCTCTCCTCCAAAATCTTCCTTTTCGCTCTGCTGGAGGTGGGTGTCGCAGTAGGCTATGTTTAGTGGATGGGTGGTGTTTTTTGGGGGTGTGTGTGTTGCTTTTCCATTTCGGGGCTGATCGGTGACTGCAATCTTCTTTTTTCTGTTTTGCTTTCCTCGCTAGCATAGCTTTGCGCCACTTGCGAACCGGCCTCGGTGGTTCGCCCCGCAGCCGATCGGACTCGGAGTGGCTTTGTCGGAGGCTCTGGAGGGAAAAAAAAAGCTCTTCTGCTTGAATGTGGGGCCTCTCTTTGCAGACCTTTCTTCTCTCTCTCGCACGCATACCCCTCCCTCCCGTCCTCCTTTTCTGCAGTTTTCTGTGATTTTAAGTACGTTTCTTGTAGCATGTTCACAGTATCCCTAAATGATCCGGATCTAAATTAGAGGGTGTGTGTGTGTGTGTGAGAGAGAGAGAGAGAGAGAGAGAGAGAGAGAGAGAGAGAGAGAGAGAGAGAGAGAGAGAGAGAGAGAGAGAGAGAGAGAGAGAGAGAGAGAGAGAGAGAGTTGGGGGCTGCCTCCAGTGCCAGCCCTACTCCGAGAAGCCCCGATGGAATTAATGGACGCGACAAAGCTGGTTCCATGAATTTCGGTGGGTCCTACTCTCCGAGCTTAGTTGAATATAACCCCTAAGAGTTAGCTCTCCTTATCTACTGGGGTTTGTTGAGTCTTGCCTTCTTAGATCTTAAGTCCAGTGGTAACTGGTGACCATTAGGGCTTCCAAGGCAGGGAGACCAGCAGTTAGAGGCAGAGCCATCCCCTGGACTGGTTGTTAAGGAGGCAGGTGAAGGCAGACTCATTTGTCCTGATGAGGACAAAGTGAAAAAGAGGTATACATTTAATCAGTTCAGAATCTCCGTTCTGACAGAGCCGAGTGGTCCAGAAAACATGTTGGGGGGGGGCTTCAAGTTCTCTTGGTCTAAATCAAGGGTGGTCCTTCCAGATGTTGGGACTACAACTCCCATCTGTCTTGTCCATGGGCAATGTTGACTGGGGCTGATGGGAGTTGTAGTTCAGGCAACAGCTACAGGGCTACCCCAGCCTATGAAGTGGATTTGCACGTAGACAGCCACACCCCCTCTTCCACATATGCACGAATCAAAAGGCATCTCCATTTGTGGTGTTCTAAGCAGTTACTGAATTGGTTTGATTTTTGCCTATTTTTTCCCCTTTTGCCAGAATCTCTCTAATTTCATCAGTCTTATGCTTTACATGCCATAATGCTTACTGAGCATTTATCTTTCATAGTTGAGGCATGATTTCCCCTTTAAAATCCTGGTTTAATGAGCAGGCTTCCGTGTAAACAGCTTCGTATTTTCAGTCTGTATACCGTTGCTGAAAAGGATTCTCGGACAGGGGTGCAGTTGGGTAATTTTAGACACTGGTTAGCTGGATATGTACCCTAAACTCCTGGCTGTGGGTGGTCCCAACAGCAACTGACTGGTGATAAAACATGATACCTGTTTCCTGCCCCCCTCCCAAAATAACCCTCCCTGTGCAAGATACTTGGAAGTTTTAGATTTGGGAATATTTGTTTTGCTTTAAAAGAATTTAGATATGTTGCCCTTTCTAGCAAATGAATGCAAAAAGAGCAGTACTGGATCAGGCCAATGGCCCACCTAGTGTAGACTACTGATCTCCTACTGATCTCCCCCAAATTGATTTTTGAACTTTGAATTGTATTGTTATTCATGCTTTTATACTAGTTACAGGTAAGTAGCGGTGTTGGTCTGACGTAGTCAAAACAAAAGCATTCCTTCCAGTAGCACCTTAGAGACCAACTAAGTTTGTCATTGGTATGAGCTTTCATGTGCATGCATACACATGAAAGCTCATACCAATGACAAACTTAGTTGGTCTCTAAGGTGCTACTGGAAGGAATGCTTTTATACTGTATTTTATGCTGTTTTTATGTTGTATTACAATTAAGTGTTTTAAATTTGTTGTTAGCCGCCCCGAGCCCGGGTTTCTGAACTGGGAAGGGTGGGGCATAAATAAAAAATTATTATTTATTATTATTACTGGCTAATCAGAAGCCCCAGATGGGTAATCTGCAAGTGGGACATGCAAGCAGCAGCAATTCTCCCCACTTGTGATTCCCTGCAACTGGCATTCAGAGCATATGCTGTTTCTGACAATGGAAGTGGAGCAGAACCATTGGGGTTAGTAGCCATTGGGGAAGTTAAGCAGGTCAAGGTCTGGTAAGTGGCTGGATGGGTGACTACCTGCGAACGCCATGTACTCTGCTTTTAGATTCCATGGCAGAAGGAAGCTGGGATATAGATGCAAGAAAATAATCACTGAAAACATGTATACAACGAAAAACAACAACAAATACAAGATTCTTTTTTTAAAAAAAATGCTGATACTGCAAAAGGGGGGGGGGTTAACAAGCAGCAGTTTGCCTGTTCGAAGTAACTAAGTTTCCAATATGCTGGGACATGTGCAATAAAATGGATCATAAGCTTACTCCTTGGTTGGGTAGCTACATTGGGTGACTTTGCAAAGTCAATCAATAACAAGGTTCAATGTTTATGTAGCACTTTCTGTGTGTATGTATTAATTTCCTTCAAGGCCCACCTTTCCTCCAAAGAGCCACCATCCTACCCTGGCTCTACACACACACACACACACACACACACACACAGAGAGAGAGAGAGAGAGAGAGAGAGAGAGAGAGAGAGAGAGAGAGAGAGAGAACAATTTAGGATACCAATGTGTGCATCTGATAAGACTGTACTCCACTAAAGCTTATGCCATAATAAATTTGCAGTGGCCTTGCTTGCACGCAGTAGCAGGCAGCGCCATTTGCATCCCCCAGAACAGAGATCGGAGGTGGCAGAGGCCAGTTTTCACTGCGCTGACCTTGGTTCCTGGTATACCAACAACGGCTCAGACAGAGGGAGGTCAGGAGAGGGGCACAGCCCCACCATGTCACCCACTACCGCTTGCATGTCACTCTAAACCATGGTCTCCAGTTGTTTTTGGACTACAGCTCCCATCATCCTAGACCACTGGTTCTGCTAGCTAGGCATGATGGGAGTTGTAGTTTAAAAACAGCTAGAGCCCCAAATTTGGGAAGCCCTGCTCTAAACCATAGTTAAGCTGAAAGTGACTAGCTTGCTGTCCTGTCACCAGTAAGCAAGTGTCAATTCCTAGTATGTTTATCATCTGTATGTTGAATGAGGAGGAGTACTGCCTTTTTCCTTTGCCTCAGTCAGCAAAACATCTGAAATCTGGGATTGCAAAATACTGGTCATTCTCTTTCATGAGCATCCCATGGGCATCTTCTTAGTTCTTTTGGGTGAGAGAGTGATGGATTAGAGCAGGCATCCCCGGACTATAGCCCGGGGGCCAGATACGGCCCAAATGACCGATTTATCCGGCCCGCAGCTACCCCCGCTGCCGCCACCCACTCTTAGCGGCATGGCGCAGCTGCCCATTTCCGGGTCACCAGCGCACCGGAAATAGCTCATGCGCAAGCGTAATTTCCGGCACACTTCCGGGGCGGAGGAGGCGCATGCGCACAAGCTATTTATGGTGCTCCGGCGACCCGGTAGTAGTATGTGTGCATGCGTATGGGCACGCAGTCCGGCCTGCCATGCAATCGGCGCTTCGGGCACTGGCCCGAAGCGCAGTAAGTTTGGGGACCCCTGGATTAGAGGGATCTTTTGTTTGATCCAGTAAGGCAAGTCTTGTGAGAGTGGTGTGTTGTTTAGAGCAAGCAGGGTGAAAACTCTGGTCCAAGAGGCTCATTGTATCCCTCCATCCCACTCACATCTGGCCCTCAGAAGTCTCCCCAGGCCACACCACTCACCGAGGCTTGCTTTGCATCCCAAGTGTTTTTGCTGGGCTATGCCTCTTGCTTGCCTGGATGGATGACAGAGAGGGGTGTGGGAACATGTGTAGAAACTTGGGTACTTTGCAGAGGCCACATTAACAATTGTTGCCTTGGAAGAATGTCCTCGATGGAATGTGGCCCTCAAGCTGAAAAGGGGTTCCCCAGCTCAGTTTCAGAGCCATAGAATTCTGTCCCTGCAGCATTCAGTTCTAGGTTTCTGTTCTAAATCCCTTCTTTCTCTTTTCCTTACTTCCAGGCCCTGCCTGCCTTTGCTGAGATTCACTGCAATAGCCAGCAAGGGTAAGTAAGAACCTGCATGAAGTGCTTTTCTTTGACGGGAATGTGTCTCCACCTGAAAGCTTTATTTAAATAAGTAAAGGCCTGGGAGAAATTTCCTAGTTTGCATCTAACCTTGGCCACACACTCAACAGGGATTTTTTTTTTTATCTTCAGTTCCCCATCTGCGATGCGGAAAGTATAATTGCTTGGCCTGCTTTTGCTTGGTAGCTTTTTGGAAGACCTGTGTCCCTCCAGCTTTACTTAGGCTACTTAGGCTGGCTGGGAATGGCAGTCGACAATAGCTGGCAAGCCAGGGGTTCCCTGTCCTCTGTTGCGCAAAAGTTAGAGAGAGATCATGTGTGTGAGCTGCATCAAAAATCCAAGGCTCGATGAGTGATGCCCCATTTCTTTGTCTTCATTTTCCAGGTGTACTCAGCAGGGAACCAGTTGGACAAGCTTGTGGTATGTCTGGTGAGTTCAGATCAGTTTTTGGCCTTGGCTTCATTTGTTTCAGGAAGTCGCTGGCAGACGTTGCAGTAACAGCATCCATCTCTCTCCCTCCCGGCCCCCACTCTGCTCATTCTGCACAGGCAAAAACACTCAAGGAAGGTGTTGAGCAGGGCCAGTGAGGGGCGTGGCCTTGGGAAGAGCACAGAGAGCCAGATTGAAAGGCCTGGAGGGCCACATTCAGCAGCCATCTCTGTCTCCTCTTTCCTCTCTCCTTTTATACTGGAGAAAGAGAGGCAGCATGTGTATTTTATTTCTGTTTACTTTGTGATCATGCCTTGTTCAGATCCTGACAATAGCTCTATTCACTGCCCTGTTTGAAGAGGAAGTTAGCAAAGCAGAAATGCAACCGGTAGATAAACAAATGACCACCTTTCCTGTTGCACAGTCAATGAGTGCGTTATGAAATGAGCAGGTTGTGATAAAGCCATTGTGTGACTAATTTGGAGCGGCTACTTGGGGATGCTAAAGGAGGGTTTGGAGATGCTGGAGCCGGGGACAACAGTTACTGTTCTTTAAGCTTGTCGAGTGTGCAGTGGACCAGGGATCCAATTTCACATCCCTTCCCTTGGCTGCACTTTGGAGCCAGCTCTTTGGTTAATCAAGCCCCAGAAGTAAGAAACTGGATCTGGGCCACAGGCCAGATTGCTATCTCCCCCACCCTTTGTAGGCCAAGTTGGACAGGTGGGCGGGGCTTCTGAATGTCAGGTGACTTCTTTGCCCAGTTCATCCCTTGCAGAGTGCTTTGCAAGGCTGTCTTTTGAAGCGCTTTGCAAGGTGGCCCTTTGCAGGACTGGTGTTTGATGCCTTGGGGGGGAAAAGAGGCCTTTTCTCCCTCTGGTTTTTTGTTGCAACAAGCAAGTCTTAGAAGATAGGAAGGTGTTCAAGAGACCTTCTTCTAATGGGGCTGTTTTTCCAACACATGCTAGCACTGGGCTAGTAGGAGAGGTTTTTTATCCTCCTAGCACAGCACTGGGATGCGGATGAAAAATGCTGCTTTATCTCCCCACAGCGACACTGCTATGGGGAGAAAAAAAATGTCCTATGTGTCACAATGTTTTTGTCTGCATGTGGCCCTTGGAGGAACTATCAAGCTTCAGTGTGGCCCTCAGGCCTAAAACTGTTAGCCAATCCTAACAAAATCACTCAAAGCTTCAGTAATTTTTTAAAAAAACATTCTCGCCTGGCACCTAGAAAACCAACCTCGATGGTGCCAGGGGTGTTTCCCTGGGAGATTACCTGTAATCACAACAAGCAGGTGCAAAACGTGGGGTTGCTGGAAGGTTAGTAGGTCATGTGGTGACCTCTCAACTTTCCTGTCTCCTGGAGGTCTATGGAAATCTGACTAATAAGTAACAATTAGGGACAGCTGGTGACGAGCCCGTGATGGTGAGGATATGTTACTAGATGCCTCAGAAAAGGAACAAAACAAAACAGGGCAGGCTGCAATCCTGATCCCACTTGACAAGAATCCTGGCATAGTTGGGAATGAAGTAATATTTCCTTCCCCCTGTTGCTCTCATGGAACATTTTTGTTACAAAATTCCCTCACTTTCACAAGCCGACACGTGGAGCCCTTTAGCCATTGAGAACTTGGCACATGAAGGAGCCCTCTGGGCTCTTGCTGACTGTGTCAAACCAACATCGCTCCTTGCTTGGCCTGTAATCAACTGAAACTCTCATTGCATCATCCATTCAGTGGCAAAACCAGCTCAGTGATAAGAAACAGATATTTTCTCTCCGCTTACCTCCCCTTTCATTTTTTCCCCCACCCAGGAATCTCTAAAAAAAGGCAAATGGGTCCACAAATAGCTATAAACGTTCCCTGGACCATACTATTCCATAGAGTAGGGATTGCCAATCCTATAACACACACCCAGGAGTGGTATTCAGCTAAGTTTTACTCAGAGCAGACCTTACGACTTTGCATGATTTATTATATTTGTTAAGAGGGTTTTTAAAACCAAGTTTGGGGGGGGGGAAAGCAAGCAGCGCAGTTTTGGCACATCTCAAGTGGGCGCCATTGCTGGTCCCACAGCAGGGAGGGAGAGAGGATGGTGAGTTCTGGCACCTCCCTTCCCCCCCCCCCGAAAAATAGGTCTGCATATGCACACCATGACCGATTTCATGTGTGCGTGTGTGTTCCATTCCCAGCCCCCATGTGCATTAGCAGAACGCGTATAAGCGCCCCTGGCCCAGTTCCGCTCTCTTCCAAGTGCAAAAGGACCTGCGTGTCTGCAATCACGCATCAATTGGACACTCCTAAGATGATCACTGCCTGTATATTGTTGTTGTTGTTGTTGTTGTTGTTGTTGTTGTTGTTGTTATTATTACTATTAAAATTTGTGCACTGCCCTTCACCTGAAGATCACACCCATTCCCAATAAAAGAGGCTAAAATGCCACCACTTCTCAGATTAAGGGCCAAAAGTTGTGAGTTATCGATGCCTACTAGCTACCATGGCTATGCCGTTGGAGGCAAGAGTGCTTCTGAATAGGAATATCAGTTGCTGGAAACGACAGGATAGGAGAGAGCTCTTGTGCTCAAGGCCTCATTGAAGTATCCAGCAGGCTCCTATTACATTAATGTCCATCCTGTGACTCCAAAAGAGGAGCCACAGCGTTGCAGTTTTAAAACCAGGGAGGTAGTGGACATGATGTAATAACAAGGCAGGTCTGCTCTCTGTGAATTATTGCAAAACAATCCCATGATCTGATCCTCCATGGAAAATTGTTTAGTTTTCGTCATCCAGTGACATAGTTATGTGTGGCCAGCTTACGGGATTCATTGCTCAATGATGCTGTGAGAACATAAATGTTTTTCTTCTGAGAGAAGCAGGTGGGGAAAAATTGAACCACATATTTTGAGTGCCTTTTGAAGCCTCACTGAATGTGGAAAGAGGCAGCCTTCTCTCTGCTCATCTGATTGGCATTCAGCTCTCGTTTCACATACTTCATGGGAGTAATTCGGAGTCTCGATGGCATTGGCTGCTTACTTTTCCAACCACCTGCCCCTCCTCTAATGTAGATTTGCATCCGGAAATGTTGGACTGAAACATTTTTATGTTTGCCAATTATAAACATGAAAGCAAATAAACAATTTCATTTTTTTTTAAAAAAAACCACATTGAGGCAGTATACAATGTAGAAGAATAAAATCGGCAAAAGACATCCATAAAAACATAATAGAAAATACTTTTTTGTCAAAAAGAGGGTGTTTGTTATTACTTGTTTTAAGTATTTCTACACCACCTTTTCCTCCAAGGAGTTCGAGGTAGCATACATTGCTCTCTCCCCTCTCCGTTTTATTTGCACAATAACCCTGTGAGGTAGGGTTGGCTGAGAGACAGTGAGTGTCTCAAGGTCACCCAGTTGGCTCCATGACTGAGTGGAGGGATTTGAACCCTGGTCTCTCAGCTCCTAGTCTGACACTCCAGCACAGTGTTTCTCAAACTTGGGCCCCCAGCTGTTTTTATTATTATTATTATTATTATTATTATTATTATTATTATTATTATTTATACCCTGCCCATCTGGCCACTCTAGGCAGTTTCCAGCACTTATAAAACATAATCCCTGACCACATGTCCTGCTAGCTAAGGATGATGGGAGTTGTAATCCAACAACAGTCCAAGTTTGAGAAATACTGCTCTAACTGTTGCACCACACTGTCTCGTTGGTCCTTAATACTCATTAACGTGTTTGGCACACTAAGCATACCCTATTTCCCTAAGCAGCTTTAGGTATGCAGCAATCGACCACAACGCCATATGCCAGTATCAGAATGGTTGACCCACTTGCCATATTGTGCTGAGGGTTCATTCCCTTCTGGGCAGCCTTAGGTGTGGGGCTGCATGGCAGTGGTGGGTGGGGCCAGAGGCAGAAGTTGGTTGGAGCAACACATGTAAATTTACTTCTGTGCATTAGACTAGTCTCTACACCACACAGACATATATACCCAGTCTCTCTCCTCCATGCGGACAAGCAAGAGACATGTTCAGAGTTCAAGGACACATCCCAGACAGACAGAAACATTCAAGGAGGATGCAAAGCAGGCCACTGAGGGGGTGTGGCCCGCGGAGAGTTTCAAGGGCCAAATAGAGAGACCTGAGAGCCTCAATTCAGGGTTCCTTGCCCCTGCTCAGTTCCCTGTGCTTTGACTGCAGCAGACTTCCTCCTTGCTAAATATCATGGGAGCCTACACTGCAGGGTCTGTTGGCTAATGTGGGGCTCTGCCTCTTTTCCTTCAGGCTCATCCTGCTCACAGTGTTTCTGCTGCTGCTGTGCGGCATAGGCGCCAGCTGCGTCCGGTTTTGCTGCCGTAGGAAGAGGCCCCCGATTCAGACTTTTCCACCTCATGCCCACGACCTCACCATCATCCCCATGGACCACGACAGCACCGCCCACAGCACCGTCACCTGTGAGTATTTGGCAATCCCAAATTTTGGGAGCCGTAGGGGGGGGGGAGTGAGGGAGAAATCTATCCTATCTTGCAGCTGGAAAACAGTGTGGAGATGGGTTGTTTTCATTCATTCATTCAATATGTACACTGGCGGGGGAATCAAAGGTCCAAAAGCAGTCCACCAACCCCTATCCTTTGGCTCACTCCCTGGGCTGCAATCCTTACAGGCCCTACTCTGTTGAGTGCTTTTGCCTGGTTGGAATGCGACTTTGCACAGCAGGAGGGTCGCCAAACCCACCCGTCAATCTTCTGACATCATCGAGTGATGTCAGCAGAGGTGGGCAGGGTTCAATCCTGCTTGGTGCTGCTTTGCCACAGCGTTCCTTGCAGAGAACCCGCTGGCAAAGCAGACCCCTTCAAGAGAGCAAGAGTGACTTACTGACCCATCCGCCAATGAGCTGAGAGTTCGAATCTCTTAGCTGCCACTTTGCTAGTGTGTTCCCTGTGGCAAATATGCTGGTGAAGTGGACCTCTCGCCCCATGGGTCAACTTCAGTCACCTGACATGATCAGGGCTTTGGGCAGTTTGACAAATAAGTTGCCTCGCTCATCAGTCAAAGTTGACCTGTGTAGTGGGGAGGTCAAAGCTGCTGGG
This sequence comes from Zootoca vivipara, assembly GCF_963506605.1. Taxonomy (NCBI): domain Eukaryota; kingdom Metazoa; phylum Chordata; class Lepidosauria; order Squamata; family Lacertidae; genus Zootoca; species Zootoca vivipara. The sequence goes on from NC_083281.1 coordinate 79,964,676, forward strand.
CTGAAAAAGGATCTTCATCCCTGTTGCGAAGTATGTTTAAGTTATCTAGGCAAATAATAGTACTGCTCTATTCTGCTTTGGTCAAACCATACCTGGAGCACTGTGTCCAGTTCTGGGTTCTGGGCACCACAGTTTAAGAAGGATATCGACAAGTTGGAACGTGTGCAGAGGAGGGCAACCAAGATGATAGATGGTCTGGAAATCAAGCCTTAAGAGGAATGGTTGAGGGAGTTGGGCCTGGAGAAGAGAAGACTGAGAGGCGATAGGATAGTCATCTTCAAGTATCTGAAGGGTTGCCTCATGGAAGCCAGCTTGTTTTCTGCTGTGCTAGAGCGTAAGACCCGAACCAGTGGATTCAAATTATGGGAAAGGAGATTGTGACTAAACAGTAGGAGCTGTTTGACAGTGGAATGGAATCCTTCCTTTGAGGTTTTGAAGCAGAAGTTGGGTGGCCATCTGTCAGGGATTCTTTAGCTGTTACTCTTACATTGCATGGGGTTGGACTAGATGACCCTGGCGGGGGGCTCCCTTACAACTCTACAGTTCTTCGTGCACCACCTTTGCCCTGAAAGGTGTCCTAAAACACCTGAAATAAGCCCTGTGAATGGTCCAGGGACCTGCCTTCCCACCATCCCTTTCTGTCGAACATTTGTTGGGCTGACCTCCTAAAATGAACTCTCTTCTGTGTTTTCTCTTTGCAGCATACAGCTCTCTGCAGTATCCTCAGAACCTCCCACTTCCCATGCCCTTCAGAGAGCTGGACAGGAGTATGGCGAGCCCTCCGGCATACAGCCTCTATGCCATTGAAATGCCGCCATCTTACGATGAGGCCATCAAGATGGCCAAGCCCTGCACCGAGACTCCAGTTGTTGTCCAGAAGCTGGAAAGCTGCACCTCAGAACCAACAGTCCCTGAGGAACAAAGTCAGCCGCAGACGCCGCCAGAAGCGTCGTCAAACGACAACCCTGAGATGTCATCAAATGACAACCCTGAGATGTCGTCAAATGACAACCCTGAGACGTCGTCAAATGACAACCCTGAGACGCCGTCAAACGACAACCCTGAGGTGCTACAAGAAGGCCCCAGGGTTCCGGAAGCTTCCACAGAAGAGCCGCCACAACTGTAGCCCCTGGTGGGAAGAACTGTTGGGCATGAGAAACCTGACCATGTATGTACTTGGTTAGCCTGGAGAGAGTCATAAGAGACCTGTTACACGGAAGGAATGTCTGCTGCCGGTTGTTATAACTTTCCATTGACGTTTCAAGGGTACCAAAGGGAACGGCAGGTTAAAAATACCGCTCTCTGCATGCAAGAGTGAAAAACGATGCTCTGGACTTAACATTGGGGGGGGGGGGGAGGAGAAGAGCTGCTCTTGAGAGGACACCATGTGACCAGGCAAGGGGAAATGGCTGCTGGTTGGGCTTCAACAGAGGCCTGTTCCCCTCATGGTGAGGTGAAGAAACGAGGCAAAACCGAATGCGGGTTCTTGCTGCCTTCTTCTGAGAAGATTGAACTATCCAGCAAATTGCTGAAGTACTGGCTTCGTTGCTATGTAACGGCAGACGACCTTTGACTCCGATGGTTGTTTTAATGCTCCATGTTTTATCTGTAGATAGAGGGGGGGTGCAGGACAGGGGAAGGGGGGGTGGGAAGTTCTGATAATACTGGGCTAATCTGAAAGGCTAAAACCCCTTTCTAAGCAACTATCCCTACCCGAATCCGAAGAGGTTTGTCCTGTTTTGTTCCAAAGATTCAATTCCCTCAGAAAAAGAAATGTCTGGTTTGAAATGTAAATATATATACTGTATACACCATAATGCTAACGTGTCCTGTGCATTTGGGAATAGTGAATTGTTGGTGTGTGTGTTTTAATCAGGGGGGGGGTTGTTTCTTAAGAAATACAGGCTGATAAATCACCCCTCTAAGGAATGCTTAGAAAACAAGTGAAGGCCTGTTTGAGAGGATATGTGACATATCTTCATGTAACGAGTGGAAACACGTTTCACTAAGCCCTTTTAAGAAAGGATAGTCCCCGGTGTTTATTTTTTGTTCCGTTGTTTTTGGTGCTTCTGGGAGAGGTCTTTAGAGAAAAGGCAAGTTAAAGAGGCTACACGATAGCAGTTCATAAAATTATGCAGGGCATATTAATCTGTGGAACTCGCTCCCACAGGAGGCAGTGATGCCTACCAACCCGAGTGGCTTTAAAAGAGGATTAGACAAATTCATGGAGAAGGTCAACGAAGGCAGGTAGCCAATGTTGGCTATGCTTGGCCTCCACTGTCAGAGGCTGTATGCCTCTGAATAACACTCGCTGGGAATTACCATTGGACAGAGTGCTGATCCCCTCATGCCCTGCTTCCCACAGGCAGCCATGACGAGAACAGGATGCTGGACTAAATGGGCCATTGGCCTGATCTAGCTGGCTTGTCTTACGGCAGTGGTTTTCAACCTGTTCGCCATGGCACCCTAGGGTGCCTTGAATGATGGTCAGGGGTGCCGCTGGCCACACTGGCCTCTGTCCCTCTTTCCTTCCCTCCCTCCCTCTGATGCCCTCTCACATCTCTGCCTCCAAAATGCTTACACCAGTGTTTCTCAACCTTTTTTGGGCCAAGGCACACTTGTTCCATGAAAAAAATCACGAGGCACACCACCATTAAAAAAGTTAAAAAATTTAACTCTGTGCCGCCCTATATTGACTATATAATTATGACTGTAAGAAACACTTGCCAATTGCTGTGTTGGTTGCAATCTCCTGTAATAAGGCTTCACAAGCCGCTGATTTCTCTGCCCGCACAATCCTTTGCTCAGCAAGTTTCAGGTTGAGCTCATCCAGCCAGCTTCTTTAAGTTTGTCTAAAACCACCCTCCCGTGGTGGTGGCTGTTGAGAGCTGCGCTCGCCCCGCGCCGTGACCCGGCCGGCTTCCTTTCCGGCGGGTCAGTGTAACTTATTGGCGGCCGCCAGGCACGTGACAATGCAAATCGCCCTTCTCGTCGCCGCACGTTGCGGCACACTAGTGTGCCGCGGAACAGGGGTTGAGAAACGTTGGCTTACACAGCTGTTTGTTGCAGCAGCCCTGGCTACAAGCTCCCCAGGCAAATGATTCCTCTGGAGCTGGACAGGGGGTGCTGGTTGCCAGGAGCCAAGGCAGCTCAGAGACGAGGGGTGGTGGCGGTGGCGGCTTTGAGGACTTGCAAGGAGAGGGGAGGAGTCTGAGGGAACACTCCACAAAGGAGGGTGTTCAAAAAAGGGTGAGAGGCTGCCAGCTCAGCAGGTAAGAGGTGACATAACTGGGCTCCTGAGCCCTACAGGGGTGCCGCAGAAAGAATGTAGTTGGTCAAGGGAGCTGTGGACCCAAAAAGGTTCTTAATATTGTGCTAGCTTCATGGCGTGAAGGAGAGCTCCAGGAACTTCATTAGTGAGCATCCATCCCCTCAGTTTGTCTCCTGGGCTGACTGACATTTTGTGTAATTCATTCATGGTGGGGGGCGTTCCCAAACTCAGTCATTCTGTCTGTATCCAGTTGTGAGTACCACTGCATATTTAGCTGAAGCAGCAGCACCCATGAGCTCAAGAAGCGGGCAAGTATCTGCATTCCCGAGGAAGCTCAAAGCTTTGCTGGAGTGCAGTTAAAACACAAACACATGCATTTAAGCGGGTCTTTTCCCAAAGAAAGAAGATTCCACCTAAACATTAGGAAGAACTTCCTGACAGGAAGAGCTGTTCGGCAGTGGAATTTGCTACCAAGGAGTGTGGTGGAGTCTTCTTCTTTGGAGGTCTTTAAGCAGAGGCTTGACAGGCATATGTCAAGAATGCTTTGATGGTGTTTCCTGCTTGGCAGGGGGTTGGACTGGATGGCCCTTGTGGTCTCTTCCAACTCTATGATTCTATGAAATAACCTAATGAGGAGGACTGAGCATGCTTGGTGTCCATAGAAGGCTGTACTTGTTGTCATTTCCAGAGGAATCTGGTTGCTCGCCATTTGAAACAAAATGCTGGACTAGGTTTATTTTACATTTAGCATGTAATGCTGTCCTAAAAACATAACTGCAGGGTAGTTTAGATGGAGCTATGGGCTCTTCCAGCAAGGTGGTTCTTAGGTTCACTTTTTATGCATACTCTTCATTGGCTTGCTTATGCCTGTTCTAGCACGACACCATAAGAACCTCCCCAATGAAATAAACTGGGGCATGTGCACACCCTTGTACGTCCAAGTTCTAGGTAGTGCTGGCTGGTGCCCGTGGAGACTGGTAGGGCAGAAGGGAAGGAGACCACCAGCAGGCTGGCCGAAAGGACAGTGACATTGGTGGGGCAATGCCCTGAACCCCCTAATGGACCAGCTCCGTTGGTTGGAGGATCCTATGCCCAATACTGCCTGGGCCCAGTGTGTAGTCCCCCCTCCCCATTTATCCCAAGCTCTCTCTGGCAGCCCATGGGTATTTTAGCCATCAAATCGAATGCTGTTCTAAGAATAACATCAGTAACCTTTCAGAGATCTTGAGCCTTTCCTCCTATTCAAATCTTTCATTGTCCCTGGAGAGCTCTGGTTTCAAACAGGGCCGCCGCTGGTACCTGATACTTTTCCTCCTTCTGAGGAGAGAAGGGGGATTTCCACTACCGTCAGCACATTGGGCAGGCGTTCGTAAACATAACACCTCCTGGTATTTTCCAGCGCTCAGGAAGTGCTGAAATTGCAACCATCTACCGGAGGGAGGCTGTTTCTCTTTTCAGCTCCTCAGACCAAAATGGATTTGCATTTCCCTCAGCAGGTGTGACCAAAAGTGACTTGGCTGTCGCACATGTGCCTATTTTAGCCTGCAAAGGAGAATCCAGTGTGTAAAAAGAGAACCTTTTAAAGGCATCTCTCTGTTACTGATGTTCAGGGTGTTCGTCATTCCTTATGGTGCCACAGTGCCTAGAGGAGGAGGTCCTGGTATGCTTGAGGAGTTTTTGAGATTTGCAGAAGTACGAATCAACATTATTTTTTTTGGGAGGTTCCCTAAAGAGGGGCACCCTCTACTAAACAAAAACAAAAAAACCAGGTCAACAAGGTTTCATCATGCTCAGTAGGCCTAGAATGCTGACTGACTTGGAAACGGGCAAGCCAATTGATTGGAAATGACAAATGGGAGTATTGTGAGATAGCATTGCTAGCTAGTTGGAACTGAACAAGAGTGCCTGACAATGCAACGTTTTCTTGCAGCTCCCCCTCCCTTCTGGTATTTCGGAGAGCCTGAAGTCCAAACTGCAAAGGAGATCCATGATTGCATCTCTTTTCATCTCATGTTTATACACAGAAGCAGCTGCCAGTTCCAGCTAAAAGTTGGTTGGGAGACTTCTTAAGCTGTCCTGTAGCCAGTTCCCTAGTCCAGTATTGCTTACTCTGACTGGCAGCAGTTCTGCGGGGTTGAAGCTGAGAGAGATCTTTCATATAATCTACATGTTCCTTTTAACTGGAGATTGTGGGTTGCATGCAGTTGCTCTACCACTTGGCTATTAATCTCTCCTCTTTTTATTTCTCTCCAAAACATAACAAGCTGCCATTACAGAGTCAGTCCATCTAGCTCTCTATTGCCTATACCTGGTGTAGGGGAACCTTTGGCCTTCCAGATGTTGCTTCACTACAATTCCCATCATCCCTGGCCATTGGCCATGTTTGCTGAGGGTAATGGGAGTTGTAATTCAGCAGTATCTGAAGGGCCAAAGGTTCCCCAAACCTGGCGTATAACTGACCAAGCAATACCTCCCCACCCCCAGGGTTTCCGAGATGGGTGTTTCCCAACACTACCTGGAGATGCGCAGGATTGAACCTGGGGCTTTCTGTATGCAGAGCAGATGCAAATTTAGATGTTTTGGCCTGCAACTCCCATGATCCCTAGCTAACAGGACCAGTGGTCGGGGATTATGGGAATTGTAGTCCAAAACATCTGGAGGGCCAAAGTTTGGGGATGCCTGCACTAGAGCATTCTCTCTGTATGGTTTCCAGCAACTGATATTCAGAAGCATTTCTGCCTCCAAATGTGGAGGTAGAGCAATAGCCATCATGCCTAGTAGCTGTTAATAACCTTATCCCCTCAGAATTTGTCCAATCCTCTTAAGGCTGTCCAAGTTGTTGGCTATTACTGCCTCCTGTGGGAGCAAGTTCCATAGCTTAACTATGTGCTGCGTAAGAAGTTCTTTAAAAAATCTGTCATGCATCTTCCAGCATTTAACTGCATCTGCTCTTGGCCTTAAAGGTAAAAGGTAAAGGGGCCCCTGACCATCAGGTCCAGTCGTGTCCGACTCTGGGGTTGCGGCGCTCATCTCGCTCTATAGGCCGAGGGAGCCGGCGTTTGTCCGCACACAGCTTACGGGTCATGTGGCCAGCATGACAAAGCTGCTTCTGGCGAACCACAGCAGCGCACGGAAACGCCGTTTACCTTCTCACCGGAGCGATCCCTATTTATCTACTTGCACTTTGATGTGCTTTCGAACTGCTAGGTGGGCAGGAGCTGGGACCAAGCAACGGGAGCTCACCCCGTTGCAGGGATTCAAACCGCCGACCTTCTGATCAGCAAGCCCTAGACTCTGTGGTTTAACCCACAGCGCCACCTGGGTCCCTGCTCTTGGCCTTACAGGCCTGCATTTCTTTCACTGATTCTACCCAAAAAGCCACACTTGGGGGGGGGAGAGAAAATGGAAACTGGTTTCATTGAAATTTTATTAATATGAATTTTAAACAAGGGTAATCTGTCCAGTTTCCAGCCCTCAATTGCCCAAGGCGATTTAACTTGAGCTGGGCACACACCATGTATTTCTGGCAGATTGAAGGCACATTATTTCCCATGAGGATTCCTGAGAACTGTAGTTTACCCCTCACATAACTACAAGTCCCAGCACGGTTAACAAACTACAGCTCTCAGGATTCTTTGGGGAAAATAATGTGCTTTAAAAGTATTGTGTGTACACAGCCTTAGAGCTATGCCAGGCATCCCCAAACTTCGGCCCTCCAGATGTTTTGGCCTACAACTCCCATGATCCATAGCTAACAGGACCAGTGGTCAGGGATGATGGGAATTGTAGTCCAAAACATCTGGAGGGCCGAAGTTTGGGGATGCCTGAGCTATGCTAACTTTGTATGGTGTGGATGCCTGTTGGAGTTCCAGGGTTTTCTCTGAAGAATTCTGGGAACCGTAGCTGAAGGAGAATCCTCTGCTAAAGTGGCTTAGCCTGGCTCTTTTTGCAGAACGACCGAATTAAACTTTTAAACCTGTTTTAACCCTGTCATGTAGATACACGCTGGGACTGGCTTTCCCTCACCACTCTTTGCTTGCAAACTTCTTGCTGTAGGGATGTGGAGATCTGTACACCAATTTTTTTTTATTTTACCTACAGACATCATGAGGCTTTCCTCTTTTGCCTATTTACATTGTAAGCAGGAAAGTCACTTGGGTGGAGAGAGAGGTGGGGACTCTGACATCAAGAATTAATTTTTCCAGTTGGCCTTATTGGGTCAATTTAAATGATTCGCCGGTCATCATCGCCACAAACTCTAGAAGGGGGAAAACAAACATAGATATTTATAGGAAGAAGGTAGAATTGATTGTTTTTCTTCCTCCCCCTGCCCATTTCTTAACTTTCTGGTGTATTTTCAAACGCACATACAAGAGAAGTACTGCTGAGCTCAGTGGGGCTTGTTTGTTTATTTCATGCAATGTATTTATAGCACACTTCTCCCAAGCTATGACCTGTAGGATACCAGGTTTCAAATCCCCACTTGGCCATGAAACTCACTGGGTGACGTTGGGTAAATCTCTTAACCTACCTTACAGGGTTGTGGTGAGAATGAAATGGGGAGGAGGAGAACCTTGAGCTCCTTGGGAGATAAAGTTGGGATATAAATGTAGTCCCAATGGTTGGTCCATTGGTCAACATCATCTGCACCTTTTCAAAGGCCTGCCTGAATAGGTCTTCAGCCTGCTGGTGGACAGGTAGCTGGGAGGAGAGAACCCCACAGTCTGGGAGCAGCCACAGAAAAGGGTCACTCTGTCATGTCACCACCAACTGTGCCTCTGATGTTAATGGGACCAAGACAGGGTGCTCGCCTGAGAATCTTAGCACGTGAGCAGGTTCATAAAGGGAGATACCATCTTTCTGGTAATCTGAGCCCAAGCCACTTATTAGCAAGCATGCTTAGGATTGCACTCGATAGGTACCATCCATTCTTTTCACATGGAGGCCTGAGCTGGTAGGCCTGACCATCAGCACCAGCCAGCCATTGTTCTGCCCTGTTTGAGGTAGGCCTGGGTGTTGTGTAGAGTCCTGCCGGTCAGGCCCTTAGCTCCCAGAGTTTGGCCATGCTCACTTTAAACAGCCATGGCTTCCCCCCAAATTTTTTGGGAGCTGTCATTTGTTAAGGGTGCTGAAAATTGTTAGGAGACAAGTTCTATCCCCCCTCACAGTTACAATTCCCAGAATTCCCTGGGAAGAGGGATTGATTGCTAAAGCACTTGACCAGGCACATAGGCAACCTTGGCTCTCCAGATGTTTTGGAACTACAACTCCCATGATCCCTGACCACTGGCCCTGTTAGCTAGGGATCATGGGAGTTGTAGCCTGTTAGCTAGGGATCATGGGAGTTGTAGTTCCAAAACATCTGACGAGCCAAGTTTGCCTATTGCCTATGCCTGCACTTGACTCTGTGAGGGAAAGAGGGGTGTTTTAATGGCTCTCGGCACCCTTAACAAATGACAACTCCCAGAATTCTTTGGGAGAAGCAATGGCTACTTACAGTGCTTTGAATGTATGGTGTGAATGGGGCCTGCTGCAAGTTTGCTCCAACAGTGCATGGTCCATGTGGCCTGGGAAAGCAGGTGACACTGAAGGGGCCAGTCAGCAACCTAAGAGAGATGTAAGCCTTGCAGACCTTCTGACTTCCCTCTGGCTTGTTAGTGAGCCCTTCCTTCTGCCTCCTAGTTCCAGGTGCTCAGACTGCAACCTACCTTCAAGGACCCTGCCTGAATTGCTAATCAATAGTTGTCACAGGAGCATGCTGGTATGTAATCACACAGTTTAAAATCAGATTTAACTATTTATTAGCAAAAACACCATCTCTGCAGACTTGGTTGTGTGTTAGACTTAATGAGCAGAGTAGCTCATTCCTGGTGGTCTTACTCCATGAAAACCAGTTGATAAGTGTGAACGTCCCCACCTTCTTGCAGCTGTCCAAGTCATCTCCTCTCCAGGGCTTTTTCCAAGCAATCAGAGATTGTGCCTGGGTGCAACCAACCTTTCCTCTGCCCTTTTCATACCTCTTCTAGGGGAGGGGAGTTTGTCGCAGCAGGAGGGGGAGACACCCATGACTCTGCACCAGCCTGACTCATTTCTGCCTCTTGGCCTCCCTCCTACCACTTCCTTGCTTCAGCTTTTGCCTCCTATTCTGGTCTCCTCTCTGCTATAGACTCTCCCCGCTCACTAAGCTCTGTTACCTCTTCAGCTCCCAATACCTACTCTTCTTGGTCTTATTCCCCCTTTCCCTCTGACCTCTCATCATGGTCCAACCACCACTCCCCAGGCTCTCAGCTGTCTTCCCTTGTGGGAGGCGGGGTGTTCCTCAGCTGGTGCCTCCCCCCATTCCTCCGTTTCCAACCAGTACGTGACAATAGTTTGCTTTTTTCTCTACAGCATAGAAATCCAGAAACGGCAGCCAGGTGTGGGTTAATGGAGCCAGCTTCAGCCACTGACACATCACCCATGGAGGACCCAGTCACAATTTCCCCTGCTACGGTGAGATGCATTGTGCATACAGTAGTAGTTCCTGCAAAGTGTGCATCTCTACATATGCGTATCTTATTCAAATATATGTCCTCTTCCTCTTTGGGAGTTAATGTATTCCTTCTCCTTTGGCAATGTGGAAATAGTCACTGCCTCACACTACGCCTGGAGTGGGGAACATTTTTTCAGCCGGGGGAGGGGACACATTACCTTGTAGGGGGCTGCATGTTTGACAGGGCCAGTCCTGAATGAATGGCCCAGAGATTGAAGGGTGTCAGACCCTAAGGATGGGCCCTGAGAACCCCAAGTCTCTGGAGTCAAAGCCAGAGAGATTTTGGTCATATTAATGAGACTTTCCTTGTGGTCAGGGTGCAGGCAAGCTGTATCCTTCGCCTGGATGGGTCTTACAGAGGCAGAAAGAGCACCCCTCCGTTTGCTGCTCTGAAACAAACATGTACAGGGACATCCTTGGTTGGGGAGTGCATCCGAGCCAGACATTCTTGTCCATACATGATCTTGGGGGTGGGCAACATGCTCAGTTGGTCTTTGGGGGGGAAATGTCTAAGGAACCTCCTGCTAGATAATACCATCTCTACGCCGCTGTCTGCACCACCCAAAACCACAACCATGTTTCTGTAGTAATCCAAGCATTGTTTTCAATTTATTTATTGCATTTATTTCCTACCTTTCCTTCCAAGGAGCTCAAGGTTGCATACATGGTTTCCCACCCCCACCCCCCAGCCCCAGCCCTCATTTAATCCTCACAACAATGCTGTGAGGCAGGTTAGGCTGAGAGGCAGTGACTGGCCCCAAGATCACCCAAATGGGGTTTTGAACCCTGGTCTCCCCCCAGGCATAGCTGCCAAGTTATCCCTTTTTTTAAGGGATTTTCCCTTATGCTGAATAGGCTTCCTCACGAGAAAAGGGAAAACTTGGCAGCTATGCCCCCAGGTCCTATTCCAACACTTTAACCACTATACCACAACCTGTGGGATCAAACGATTGGGCAGCAACCACCGCAAGCCCTCCTGCAATGCAAGAACGGTCTTTAGCTCCTTGCCATGTATTTTGTGAAAGCAAATTAAGGGACTAGCTTTAAGAGAAGGAAAAGTGGCACAAGCTGCAATTTATCAAATATGGATATAGACTAATGTCAGAATGGTGCACTATACTGCTATCTGCTGGAAGGTCTGCAGAACTGCAATCGTGCTTCCTAGGTTTATCTGTGTTTCAAGTCAAACATCCTACTAGGAAAACAAAATAAAAAATGAAGAAGTGTGCATGCACACAAAAGCTCATACAAAAAAAAAAGTTAGTTGGTCTTTAAGGTGCTGCTGGAAGGAATTTTGATTCGACTACGTCAGACCAACACAGCTACCTACCTGTAACATCCTACTAGGAAATTGGTTAGGAAATTGAGTTCAGGATACGTGCAAAATAATGGCGGCGACAGTAGAGTCAGATGGTGGTATCTCAGAGGGTGTAGCCAAATACCTGTTGTACTCTGTGAACTCTACAGACCAAGGGGTGCAGTGGACGGGGGGGGGGTTGCTGTTGCTTTATGTCTCGTTGAACTCAATGGGCATTACTTCTGAGTACACATGTACAGTATTGCACAGTGTGTGCACACAAAATGTGTAAGAGCTGTGGGTTTACTGGATTAAGGTTGAGCGGTCTTGAACCATTGACTCGGCTACGGAGGGGCTATGGAATGTTCCTTGAAACTCCAAAAATTTTAAAGAGAAAAATAAAAATGCAATCCCCAAAGCCCAGATCAAGTAAGACCATGTTGTATTGGTGATAAGAGATTTAGGAGGAGGAGGAGGCAGAACTGTGGAAGTCTTGCCAATTGTTAGATTGTGGGTAAAGGTAAAGGGACCCCTGACCATTAGGTCCAGTCGTGACTGACTCTGGGGTTGCGGTGCTCATCTCACATTATTGGCCGAGGGAGCCGGCGTACAGCTTCCAGGTCATGTGGCTAGCATGACAAAGCCACTTCTGGCGAACCAGAGCAGCACACAGAAATGCCGTTTACCTTCCTGCTGTAGCGGTACCTATTTAGCTACTTGCACTTTGATGTGCTTTCGAACTGCTAGGTTGGCAGGAGAGATTGTGTGTACTTATTTCATTAATGCTGTGTGTGTTTTGAACAGAAAGATAGGGGTGCTGATGTGGCTCAGTTGGTTAGAGCATGGTGCTGATAACACAAAGGTTGCAGGTTTGATCCCCATGTGGGACAGCTGCAGATTCCTGTGTTGCAGGGGGGTTGGGCTAGATGATCCTCAGGGTCCCTTCCAACTCTACAGTTCTATGATTCTATGAATGATTCCATATGGCTGACTGTACCTAAGAGATGTTCCTCCCTTCAAACTCCCCATGCATTTCTGATACCTTCATAGTCAATGGTCCCATCCCCGTCTTTGTCAGCTTCTTTCATCATGAGTTCTGCTTCCTCTTCGTTCAGCGGCTCCCCGGCATTCGTCAGCACGTACCTAAAGGGAAGAGGCCACGGTAAGGCGTGGTTGTGCACTATCTGGTATGCTGCCTCTAAACATGGAGGTTCTGCTTTACCTTCACTCACAAAGAGCTATAGATCCGTTCGATTCATGCAGCGCATATTTAATCCATGGAACTCACTCCCACAAGAGGCAGTGATGGCCGCCAACATGACAACCATCACAGATGTCATCTTGGATGAGCGGAATTGGATTGCTCCTGGCCAGGATGAATACTGGGTGGCCTTCACAGAGCTACAACTCCCAGCACCCTTAAACTATAATCCCCAGGATTCTCTGGGCCAAAGCCATGTGCTTTAAATGGTGTGGATGTGAGTAGCAAACTTGGACGAGAGACTTGGCAACGCCTGCCCTCCCTTGCCCTGTCTTCTGCTCACTTACTTCAAGGTGTTCCAGTCAATGTAGCCTTTGTGCTCCTGATCAAAGACCTTGAAAGCTGCTCTTAGCTCTTCATCCTGGTTTTTTGACTTTTCGTGGTAAATCCCCATCAAAACTAGGAACCCATCACAGTTGAAGCTGCCTTTGTCTAGGGGAAGAAAAGGAAGGAAGGACTTCTGGAATCCATTAATGCATTCCTATAAGCCAGTTCTTTTTCAACCCAAGGGTCGAAAACATTCTGGACAGCTGTTTGAGGGACACACGTCAGTGGTGGTCAGGACCAGAGGCAGTGGATGCAAAACAGTAGATGCAGATTTTACATTTGCTGTGCTTATATAAAAGTAAGCCCCACTGGTGATTTTAGACTCTGGACATTTTAGACTTCGCTGCACTTTGGGATGCTTTCTGCTTATCCTTTTCGCGTAGGGCCACAGGCATTTGTACCAGGCCTGTGCAGAGCTTGTCTGAGGCCTGGGGGAGGAGTCTTGATCTTGGCATGACAGTGTAAGACCAGTAAGCCTCTAATGGGGGGGCTCTGGTTGGCTTAGCCCTCCAAGGTCCGGGGCAAGTGTACCTGGCTGCCTCCTCCCTCTACCTGGTCTGCCACACAGTCCTGCCTTGAGGTTACCACTCTAAATAGGCGCCTTTTACTGAGAGGAATGGTTGGAAATTGCAAACTAATGTGTGTGGACAGGGGAAGAGAAAAATAGAATGTATGTGTAACACACACAGAGAGAGACACACACACAGAGAGAGAGATGCTATTGCCCCTGTTTGCTCCACTTGCCGAGCTCTTTGCCTTACCCCCACACCTGACCAACTCCCACCCCCACTTTGCACCATACCCTCACCTGTTTCCCCCCCATAGCTGACACCAAGCTCCACCCCCTTTTAAAGGAGGAGGAGGTGCTTCACAGAGTAGTCCGCTAAGCCGCTGTGTGAAGCACCTTCCCCGCCTCCTTTAAACCTCACCACAAGTGTGTTTACCAGAAGTGGGAGGTGTTTCAGAGTGGCTCTCCCCCTCTGTTAAACAACTTGGCTGGGCCAGCCTGCCCATTCCTCAATGTGCAGTTGGAGTGGTTGCCTGTCGGCAGCTATGCAAACTGCAGAGTGTGACAACGTTTTACATTTTTATATATATAGCAAGATAATACGGAGCTCCCTTATGCTGTGTCAGGCCATTGGTTCATTAAGCTCACCATTGTTGATGCTGACTGGCAGCACAGCAGGGTTGTCTCTCCCTGCCCTAGGAATTGTACTTGGGGGTCCTTTGGCATGCAGAGCAGATGCTCTACCCCTGAGCTTCCCAGATAGATTGATAAACACAAACTCTCTCTCTTCCCACAGCGCTTCCTTTAATTGCAGCACTATTCAGTTTGGGGGCCAGAATTCTTTCTGAAAAGCCAGGCCAGGCGGGGTATCCTTACTGTCTTTGTCCACATCCTTTGCCATCGTTGCCAGCTCTCTCTTGGTGGGGTTGATGCCAATCAGGCTCATGAGCCTCTCCAGCTCATCCGTTTTCACCAAGCCGTTCCCCTCTTCGTCGAACATCTCAAAGATGCCCTTGTACTCTGTGATCTGCTCCGGCGTCAGGGCGATCGACTGCAGGTGAAGAGAGGCATTAAGGTGCCTGGGTGACAAAATGATGCCT